>NC_056611.1:11879653-11884592 GCF_018340385.1 Cyprinus carpio
TATTACTATATATTGTTGCAACACCTCCCCCACGACCAGTCTGACGGGGCTCATGTTTATAACTCCATGAAAGTACTAGAAATTGCTGTTATAGCCTATTCCATGCGCTTTATCACTAAAAATTACATGCAACTAAAGTACTTTTCTGCTTGCTCATCTGCTATATTAGCAATACCAACTGTGTTAATTTGCAGACTGCTTCGTGAATAATATTTCTTACAACAGTGCATCTGAATTAGCTATGACACATTCTGCTGCTATTAAATTCTCTTAAAATTGCGATCAGTAAATAGTTGTATACACTGTAAAAAATTTCAGCCATTTCAACTAATTATTATTTAGTAACAAGTTCCACAGAAAATTTTACGTTCAGTCAATTTCTGTCTTCAAGTGTTGCCTGAATTGTTTTATATTTTTTTTTAGTTTGGCTCAACCTTTACCACAGAAATAGTTTTATAGTCCATTCAACTAAAATTGTGTGCACTGGTTCAACATTCAAGAGAGAAAACTATAGCCAAGTGTGTCCAGTACAATTTAACGATTTACTCCATGGGGTTCATATGTTTCACCTCAACGAAGATTTATTATTTGTGCATCCATAAGGGAAATTGCTTTTTGTGGAACTAATTATTATATTTTTATATTGAGTTTAAAAAGAAAATTATTACACCTGGGTGGCTGATCAATCACTAAAAAACACACACGTTATAACACATAGCCAGCCTTTATGTTATAACAAACTGCATTTTATAACATTTGTCATACAGACTAAACATGCAGGCTTAAAGGGATAGGTAATTGACTCCCCCCTTAAGCGCGCCCAAGACGTAGATAACTTTTTTCTATCAATTGAACAGTAAAGGAAATGTGTTAGGTGAACACATTGTCTTTGAAAACATTGCAATTCGTAAACTTGCACCGCGGTCTGGCTGCCCGGCTTTTGAGAGTCAAACAAACATATACAAACAAGACCAAATTACCAAAGGCTCCCTGAGGACACATTGAAGCCTTGTGAAGCTAAACAATAAAAAAACCAGCAGCCACAGGCGTGCAATGTATGAATACCCCAGGGATCACCGTTTCTGATAAAAATCTTCTTTACTGTTCTACTGAAGAAAAAAAAGTCACTGACATCTGGGATGGCCTGAGGGTCAATAAAATAACAGCAACTTTCCATTTTTGGGTGAACTATCCCATTAAAGTGCTCCAGTTGTCAAGCATACAATTGCTAATACAACTGAAAATTTTTATTTTTAAAACATTTGTTTAATGAACTTAAAAATAAAAAAAGACTTATAAAGTTAAACAAAAAGTTTGCAACCAAACATTTACAAAATATTACTACTGTTCACAATTACATCTTGAAAATGAAGCCAAGTCAGAAAAAATAAATGAACCATGTGTTACAGTTTCAAACTCAACTGAGTCAAGTACAGTCCAGTCACTGTATTTCCATTGTGTCAGTACAGCTTTTACACAGTATTAAACAGAAAAATCATGTTTCAGGAGAGGAACGAAAGCTCCATGCGTTCTTCTCTGGCCAGATGACATCAAGCAGTTTTAATTGCAGGCTGGCAACACAGGTCAGATTATTGCAAAGGACTGGTCTGGGTTTTTTTTTCCTGTGGTCTTGTCCCTATGGTATGTCTTAGTGACAGGTCTTCAGAGGGGATATTTCTCTGGCCGCTCATCTAGTTGTCTTGAGTACTCCGCTGACATTCAGGGCTGTCCTATGGTGTCTCTAGGTGATGCTCCACCATCTGATCTGGATACAGGACTGGATCTGGTGGCTACGGTGACTTTGGAATAAGGAATGAGATGGTCTACAATATTAGGTAGATGCCACTGTGAGAAACAATAAAGCACATTTTAACTGTAGTAAACCATCTCTTCATATCTTTTTACGTCATGGAAACAATGCAAAAATATCGCCACACACACCAAAATTAAACCTAAAAAATTCGTTATAGTGAAAGTGAAAGTCGTGACATTTGCCAAGTATGGTAACCCATACTCGGAATTGGTGCTCTGCATTTAACCCCATCCAAGTGCACACACACAGCAGTGAGAGGTTAACATTGCAATGTGAACACACACCCGGAGCAGTGGGCAGCTATATCCAGCGCCACGGGGAGCAACTGGGGGTTCAGTGCCTTGCTCAAAGGCACTTCAGCCATGGGTTGTTCGGCTTCATTCCCCACCCACTTACAAGCTCCTGCCAGCACCGAGACTCAACCCTGCGACCTTCAGGTTACAAGTCCAATTCCTTCTAAACCCATTAGGCCACAGCTGCCCCCTGTAGTATATATAGTAACACAGCTTTTGACAATAAGTGTTTTAATGGATTAAAGAGAAGAAAGACCTGGTTCCTTCACTAAACAGCTATTTCCCCCCTTAGACATATTCACACAACGTTTATTCAATGTTTTTTATATATGTTGTAACGTTTGTGTATAACTACATACATTATTTAAAGAATCACGTTTACTCCCTTTGTTAATATACAAGTGATTGATAAATTCAGTCTAAGTACAAATTAAGTTCCACTTACAATGACGCCGTGAACTTGACCATACATTTAACATATAGGCTTGATATTCATTTTTCTTATAAAACTTAAGCAAACACTTCTAAATATCCACTCAAAAAACATATCGATATGCTGTATGTTTTGGTTTCATAAATTTAGTCTAAAAAATAACATTTATTTATAGTGGTCACTACCTGACTCGTGAAACTTGCCAAGATGGGCGCTATTTCTCCACAATCGTCACTCAGGCTGTTGCACGTACAAATGATCTCAGTGTTGGCTGGATTAGTTTTTGATTAGGTATCACATTAGCAAGGCTAAGGTTGTTTTACGGATTTGAAATACCATTCATATCAATGTTTTCAAATATAATTGTGTAACTGAATATAAGATGTCCTCATCAACTAAGCCCCAAGCAATAAAAATTAGCTCAACTTAAATATTTTTGCCGCTTCCAACATTTTGTTAAATTGGATTTTTTAGTGTACTCGCTGCTACAGCTGCCTATGAAACTACTTAGAATAACTATAAAGCGTTTTTATTAAACAAGAAACACAAACAAATTATGCCTATTTACATTTGAAGAGTTCACAAAAATAATATGCAAAAGGTACAAAGATAAACAAACAAAAATAAGCGAATAAGCCTATTTGATTTTAAAGAGTCCACTTACCCCATGTGTTATCACTCCATTCATGCAACAGATAATTTCTGCTGCGCTGCTAAACAACAGTAATAATTTAACTTGATTTGCTTTGTGTACTGCTATTAACAATTCACTAATAATGATGCAGAATTTATGATACTGCCATGCATAAGTACTATAATTGTTGTAAGCCAGCTGGAGCCTACACAAATAGTAAATTCCAGTATAAGACTGTCCTACTAATAGCTACATTGCGTACATATAGGCTATTGGTTGGAAATGATTTATTATTAGTATTTATTTTAGCTGAACCAAGGATTCATGATTAATTATCTTTAATCACTAAACATGACATTCATAATAAACTCTTTACTATCGCTGAACCAAGGTAATGAGTGAAAAGAGAATCTTGACCCCATTAAGGTGACCACTCCCTTTTCTGAAAAGTGCATTACGTGTGCAGTACACATAACATTTACATTTAGTCATTAGCAGACGCTTTATCCAAAGACGACTTACAAATGAGGACAATGGATAGCAATCAAAGTACGGTTACGACGAGTGTGCCCCCTCATATGCGACCCACTAGAGGACGCCGTGGTTTTCCTTCTTTTCCTTTCTTTCCTTTTTTCTTTGTTCCCTATCGGGGAAACCATGGTACAGTTCGTAACCTGAGCCGTTATTCAATAGAAAGAACTATTGGTGTAACCCGCAGAAAGGAATCAATGTCTGAATACACACACTGGAACTAACTGTTGGATAAATGGCAATACTATCCCTGTAATTATCTATAAAAGCTGTGTGAAACAACATAATAATTAATACGTGCAGGTGGGTTTCGCTAATTTCAATTTTAGTGCAGCTGTAACATTCCCAAAGCCTCCGCTTTTGAAAAGCACCACTTTGATGTTGGAAAACTTTACCAGAACAGACATTGGAGGAGAGTTGTGAGGTGAAACTTTTCTGGCATTGCTGCCCACTCATTTCCTTCTCCAAGCAGAATCATTAGATCTGAGTACAGTGGATCCAGAGAGGACACTGTGCGTCTCAACTCTGCGGCCAGTACCTGGTTGAGGACCCTCGAACCAAGGACAGGTAAATCATGACAATTCTTTATTACCCGCGCTTTAAAAGGTTTTTTCATTTGTTTTTACCTCTGTCGCTGACAAACTAAACGTTGTTTTAAAGGTACTCATGAAATATGTTTCTTGAAGTGTCTTGCACTGCTATTTTTGTTTTGTTTTGTTTTGTTATGCTATTTTTATTTTTTTTTACGTTAAGGAGAAATCTATATGCTCAGGTGGAAAGCTTTTGCACACAGTAACATAGCTTTCGATTCAACTCAAGCAAACGGTTATTCAGTTCCAACACAACTGCTGTGTCTCACATAAGGAGACTTAGTAGCAGTTGAACAGCATTCATTCAATCTCAATATCGACAATCCAAAATGGCACCACAATCTTTGCTCTTGCAGGTCAATCAGAGGCCAAACAAAATCACGAGAAATCTGCAACCTTCCAACACAGCTCAAGCTTCAAAGATCCTCCCCTGGTCAATATCCTTCAGGAATATCAAACCCAGACATGAACTTTATAAGGTCTGGCTTCATTTCTCTGTGTGTGGTAACACGGATCACTTATGCGTTGTGTGTCGTATTTGCAGGGAACACACAGAAAACGCCTGCTCAAAGGGCTATGGCATATAGTCACACACGAATGTCAAAACAATCTGTAGCCTAATTTGACATAAGGGGTTGAAGATGT